>NW_024056027.1:0-45576 GCF_902713615.1 Scyliorhinus canicula
AACTTGCTGGTGTGTCTGCAGACTGGATAACTGTGTGAATCCATTCCCACAGAGGGAGCAGGTGAATGGTTTCTCCCCAGTGTGAACTCGCTGATGTTTCCGCAGGACGGATGAATCAAGAAATCCCTTCCCACACTGGGAGCAGGTGAATGGCTTCTCCCCAGTGTGAACTCGCTGGTGTGTCTGCAGACTGGATAAATCACAGAATCTCTCCGTGCAATGAGAGCAGGTGAATAACGTCTCCTCGGTGTGAGCTCGCTTATGTTTTCGCAGGCTGGATAAACTGGTGAATCCATCCCCACACTTTGAGCAGGTGAATGGCTTCTCCCCAGTGTGAACTCGCTGGTGTGCCTGCAGACTGGATAAATCACTGAATCTCTCCCCACACTGACAGCAGGTGAATGACGTTTCTCCAGTGTTAACTCGCTGATGGCTCCGCAGGTTGGATGAAGTACGGAATCCCTTCCCACACTGAGAGCAGGTGAATGGCTTCTCCCCAGTGTGAACTCGCTGGTGTGTCTGCAGACTGGATAACTGTGTGAATCCATTCCCACAGAGGGAGCAGGTGAATGGCTTCTCCCCATTGTGAACTCGCTGATGCTTCAGCAGGGTGGCTGAATCAATGAATACCTTCCCACACTGAGAGCAGGTGAACGGCCTCTCCCCAGTATGTCTGCGTCGATGAACCTCCAGCTCACATGGGAATCTGTATCCCTTCCCACAGTCCCCACATTTCCACGGTTTTTCCATGTTTTGGCTCTCCTCGTGTTTCTCCAGATTGGATAATCAGTGGAAGCCTTGATTACACACAGAGCATGTGCACTGTCTCTCCTCACTGTGAATGGTGTGATGTTTTTTCAGGCTGTGTATCTGGTTGAAGCTCTTTCCATAGTCAGCTCACTGGAACTCTCTCACTCGGGTGTGTGTTGTGTGGGTCTCAGTGCTTTTCCAGTCACACTGATGTTTCCACAGTCAGTTCACTGGAACACTCTCACTCGGGTGTGTGTTGTGTGGGTCTCGGTGCTTTTCCAGTCACACTCACGCTTAAAATCTTTTGAAGCTGGTAGATCGGACAAACATTTCTCCTTCTCGCCGATGATATTCAGAACCCAGTGATATTCAGATCAGAAGGAATCGAGTGAGTTTGTCACATCGAGACGTGGTGTTTGAGATTTCTGCCTATAATTCCTCCTCGTCCAATTTCCTTTTAAAACAATTTATAAAAGTCATTGTTGTTAGTACAGATAGAAATTCAGAACAGACAATTCAAGTTCCTGTGGAACATTATTTCTCTCTCGTTCTCCAAAAGCTGTAAATCTCCATCCCCCACAATCTCCCTCCATTCTCACTCTGCTGTATCTAATATTCACCCTCCCAATTCTCCTGAAGGTGCTGATTCATGTTGATTGACAGATCTAAGCTCAGCTCACTGCTTCCTGACCAGGACACAGAGATTATAATAGGAGCAAGAGTAGGCCATTCTGCCCACCAAGTCTGCTCAACCATTCAATGAGATCCTTGGCCGATCTACTTCAGCACCATTTTCCCACACAATCCCATATCCCTCGATATCTTCAATACATAGAAACCTATAAATTTTTGCCTTGAACATACCTGATGACTGAGGCTCCACATTCCTCTGGGATAGAGAATTCTAAAGCTTCACCACATCCCCGAGTCAAGAAATCCTTCCTCATCTCAGCTTTCTCTCTATTTTTCTACCTAGAACATAGAACAGTACAGCACAGAACAGGCCCTTCGGCCCTCAATGTTGTGCCGAGCCATGATCACCCTACTCAAACCCACGTATCCACCCTATACCCGTAACCCAACAACCCCCCCTTAACCTTACTTTATTAGGACACTACGGGCAATTTAGCATGGCCAATCCACCTAACCTGCACATCTTTGGACTGTGGGAGGAAACCGGAGCACCCGGAGGAAACCCACGCAAACAGGGGGAGGACGTGCAGACTCCACGTTCCCCATGCACGTGCAGACTACCTGTTCCCCATAACCCCATAAGGGGCAGCACGGTAGCATGGTGGTTAGCATAAATGCTTCACAGCTCCAGGGTCCCAGGTTCGATTCCCGGCTGGATCACTGTCTGTTCGGAGTCTGCACGTCCTCCCCGTGTGTGCGTGTGTTTCCTCCAGGTGCTCCGGTTTCCTCCCACAGTCCAAAGATGTGCGGGTTAGGTGGATTGGCCATGCTAAATTGTCCGTAGTGTCCTAAAAAGTAAGGTTAATGGGGGGGTTGTTGGGTTACGGGTATAGGGTGGATACGTGGGTTTGAGTAGAGTGATCATTGCTCGGCACAACATCGAGGGCCGAAGGGCCTGTTCTGTGCTGTACTGTTCTATGTTCTAACCCTTCATTCCATTGTCAATAAAATATCTATTGAACTTGTGCTTCAATATATTCAATGACCCCCAGATACAACTGGTCCCTGTGGAAGAGAAATCCAAAAACTAACAACCCTCTGAGGGAAGAGATGTTTGGAAATCTATAACGTAGCTACAGTCTGATATTACAAGAAGAGAAATAATAATTAATTTACTTCATTACTAAACCATAAATAATATATCCAATCTGTACCATGTAACAATACGAGACATATCTCTGTCCATTATTAATTTAGTGTCCCCTGAAATGTCAGCCATCTCCTGGGGAACCCACCCCATTTAATTGTGAACATTAGGAAAGAGACACCCTTTTAAAAATAAATTTAGAGTAACCAATTATTGTTTTTCCAATTAAGGTGCAATTTAGCGTGGCCAATCCACCTACCCTGCACATCTTTGGGTTGTGGAGATGATACCCATGTAGACACAGGGAGAATGTGCAAACTCCAAATGGAGAATGTGCAAACTCCACACGGACAGTGACCGAGGCCGAGATCAAACCCAGGGCCTCGGCGCCGTGAGGCAGCAGTGCTAATCGCTGTGCCACCAAAAACCATTCTTTTAGTCAGACAAATAAATCTGTCAACCTGTTAAGGAGATGGGTGGGAGGAGTTGGAAACACTTTCTGGAGCCGCTAACCTTCATTTGTTTTCTCCCAATTAAGGGGCAATTTAGCGTGGTTCCAGGTTCAGCTCAAATCATCAATGAGGACAATTATCTCTGGGAAGGAAGGAAACCCTGGGGGTGGGCGGGGAGGATTCCCAAACACCCACTAAGGCCCATTGGTTTTATTGTTAGTCTGCAGACAGGAGCTGGAGAACTGAACCCAGGGAGAGGAAAGGGAGGGAGAAAACTGGGAGTGGAGGAAAGAGATGGTGAGATGGGTTTGGATTTCAGCCCCAGGGAGGAGGGAGAGTGTGTGGGACGGGGATTTACAGCTTTGGGGGAACAAGAGAGGAAAAAATGTTCCAGAGAAACTAGAATTGTCTCTTCAGAATTTCTATCCTGGACTGACAGTGATGGCTTTTGTTTGTTTTAATTACAAAAAAGTCAATTTAGAGTACCCAATTCCTCTTTTTTTCCAATTAAGGAGTAATTTTAGCGTGGCCAATTCACCTGCCCTGCAAATCTTTTTGGATTGTGAGGGTGACACCCATACAGACACGGGGAGAATGTGCAAACTCCATACGGACAGTGACCGAGGTCCGGGATCAAACCCAGGTCCTCGGCTAAACACTGAGCCACCGTGCCTGCCCCTCGTGATGACTTTTATAAACTCCTTTTACAGGATATTACAAGGGGAGGATTTACAGATGGAAACTCAAATCAAACTTCACATCAAGATTTAACAGAGTCGGGTAGCACGGTGGCCTAGTGGTTAGCACAGCTACCTCATGGCACTGAGGTCCCAGGTTCGATCCCGGCTCTGGGTCACTGTCCGTGTGGAGTTTGCACATTCTACCTGTGTCTGCGTGACTTTCGCCCCCACAAACCAAAAATGCGCAGAGTAGGTGGATTAGCTACGCTAAATTGTCCCTTTATTGGAAAAAATAAATTGGGCACTCTAAAATAAAACATTTTTTTAAAAAAAGATTTAACAGAGTCACTCCATTCATCAGGACCTGAATATCATTGGCCTGTGAACGTGGAAGAAGAAATGTTTGTCTGGTCTGTCTGTAGAAAATGATTTTCAAGATCAGTGTGACTGAAAGAAACCCGAGACACACACGACTCGCGTGAGAGTGTTCCAGTGAACTGACTGTAGAAAGAGCTTTAACCAGTTGCACGTCTGAAAAAACATCACACCATTCAGAGCGGGGACAGACCGTACACATGATCTCTGCGGGGACAAGACATAAACTGATCGTCAAACGTGGAGAGGGACAAGGACACCAGCAGCATCCTGAAACCGTGGAAATGTGGGGACTGTGGGAAGGGATTCAGATCTCCCAGTGAGCTGGAGATTCATCACCGTAGTCACACCGGCAACAGACCATTCACCTGTTCTGAATGTGGGAAGGGATTTACTCAGTTATCCGAGTGAGGATTTACCAAGATGTGGGAGCCGAGCTGGTGAGAAAGGAGTTGGGGTGGTATACCCAGCAAAGCTGCAGCTCACATACAAGTCCAAAGACTTCCATTTTGAGAAACCAGAGGAGGCGAACATTGTAAAGCATGGACTGGGGTCCAGTTATCTGTATTGGACAAGATCTACGTTCCCTGTGGGCTGGGATGGGTGTTATGATAACCTCTATATAGATCATAGAATTTACAGTGCAGAAGGAGGCCATTCGGCCCATCGAGTCTGCACTGGCTCTTGGAAAGAGCATCCTACCCAAGGTCAACATCTCTACCTTATACCCATAACCCAGTAACCCCACCCTACACGAAGGGCAATTTTGGACAGTAAGGTCAGTTTATCACGGCCAATCCACCTAACCCACACATCTTTGGACTGTGGGAGGAAACCGGAGCACCCGGAGGAAACCCACGCACACACGGGGAGGATGTGCAGACTCTGCGCAGACAGTGACCCAAGCCGGAATCGAACCTGGGACCCTGGAGCTGTGAAGCGATTGTGCTATCCACAATGCTACCCTGCTGCCCCCTCAGTTTTGATATTTTCTGATTAAATCTGTTTTTCTGTTCTGAGTGAAGGGAGGAAAGAGATGGTTTCTTCTTTATGAAGCACAATGTAGATATATAGGGGGTGGGAGGGAGACAGGTTAGCTACCTGATGACTAAAGAATTGTTTTTGTTTTACTCTGTGAGTCTATGGGTACATGTGGCGGCCATCTTGGGTGGACTCTTGTCCTGCACATGTTGAACATTTACTGGATAGTCCCTCACGGTTGATTCCGTGATGGGGGGTGGGGGAGACCCCTGATTTAGCTGGTCACCTGGAACGTAAAGGCAATGTAGAGGTTGAGGGTTTTCGCTCACCTAAAGAATCTAAATGCTGATGTAGGGTTCTTGCAGGAGTCTCACTTGCAGGTTAGAGATCAGACCAGACTGCGGAGGGGTGAGCCAAGTGTTTCACTCGGGCTTTGACAGAAGGGCTCGATGTGCTGCTAAATGTAGAATACCCAATTCATTTTTTCAAATTACGGGGCAATTTAGCGTGGCCAATTCACCTACCCTGCACATCTGTGGGTTGTGGGGGTGAAACCCACGCAAACACTGGGAGAATGTGCAAACTCCACACAGGCAGTGACCCAGGACCGGGATCGAATCTGGGACCTCGGCGCTGTGAGGCAGCAGTGCTAACCAGTGCGCCACTGTGCTGCCCGTGAGGTGCTGCAATTCTAATCAATAAACAGACCCCTCCTTCGGTCACTAGGATCATTGCGGACACTAATGGGAGATACGAGGTGGTCAGTGGGTCGTTGGGTGCTGGTGAATGGCTAAGCCCCTAACTGGGACGATGTGGCATTTGTATGAAAAATTGTTGGGATCCATCCCAGACCTGGATACACATCGGTTGATTCTGGGAGCAAATTTTAATTGTGTACTGGATCCTAAATGGACAGGTCCAAGCCCATTCATCCCCTACAAATACAGGAAAAGGGAATGAAACCGGACGGACCACCCGGCAGCGACCCAGGCACCGGAAACGACAACAGCAAACCCGGCAAAAGATAAAGAAAAGCTGTTCAATAGCAGATTGTAAAAGGATTATGGGACACAGATTTAAGATTGGGAGCAAGATCTGCAGGGGAGATGTTACACAGTGAGTGATAATGATCTGGAACTCAATGCTTACACACAAAGGTCGATAATCTCCAGGTCCTGATAACTCGAATGGTGCTGTCAGAATTTGATGTGAGGATTGGTTGTGAGTTTCCTGTCTGCGAATCCCTTTCTAAGCCCTGTGAAAGAAGTTTACAAAGGCATCACTGTCAGTCCAGAATAGTAATTCAGGAAAGATAAACATTTCTCCTGGTTTGAATTTGCTGTGTGTAAATCCTCCCCTACTAATCCCCTGTAAAAGGAGTTTCCAAAATTAATCACTAAGTCCAGGATAGAAATTCACCACATTCTCCCCTCCTGCTCCCTGGTCCAGGATGACCGCTCATGCCCCCCCGCTGCACACTGACCCTCGTCATCAGCAGTCCCTCGATTTGAGGGTGATGTTGACTCAGGGTTGTGAATTTCTGCCCTGGGTCTTCATGTGGCTGAACAGAGCCGCAGAGCTTTGGACACATGGGACAGAATATCCAATTAATCTTGTATTTACAGTGCAGAAGGAGGCCATTCAGCCCATCGAGTCTGCACCGGCCCTTGGAAAGAGCACCCCATTTAAAGCCACATTTGCAACCCGTTCCCTCAACCCAGCAACCCCACCCAAACCCTTTGGACACTAAGGGCAATTTAGCATGGTCAATCCACCTAACCAGCACATCTTTGGGCTGTAGGAGGAAACCGGAGCACCCACTGGCTCAGGCTGACTCGCTGATTGTCCAATAATGACAGTGATAGTCTCAGTGGGACAATTAGACAATAATAGTGGAGATGGGACCCAGAGGAGAAACAAAAGGATTCACTCACTTTGAGAGTAACAAACACAGTGTCTGCTCCCATAATAAGAGTCAGGCTACAGTGTGTGAGTGAACACATCATTGGATCCAATGTAGAATCATGGAATCCCTTCAGTGCAGGGGGCCATTCGGCCCATCGAGTCTGCAACAACCCTCTGAAAGAGCATCCTACCATGTCAAATTCCCCATCCTATCCCCACAACCCCTCCCAGTGACAATCTAATGCAGCCAATCCAGCTAACCTGCACATCTTTGGACTGTGGGAGGAAACCAGAGCACCCGGAGGAAATCCACGCAGACACAGGAAGAATGTACAAACTACACACAGACAGTGACCCAAGGTCAGAGTTAATCATAGAATCTACATTGCAGAAGGAGACCATTCAGCCCATCGAGTCAGCACCGGCATTTCCTGATCTGGCTAACCCACTGAAATGTGGTTAATTCTGAAATGCACTCTGAAATTGCCTAGCAAACCACTCAGTTTAACGGTAATTAGGAATGGGCAACCAAGCTGGTTTGCCCATGACACTCACATCCCATAAAGAATAGAGAAAATCAATGGGCTGTTTCCAGTGCCAATTTCAAAGGAATCAGTACTGGGCCCTTCACTCCTGGTTTACATCATTGATTTGAAAGTAAATGTAGGAACATTAATAAGAAATTTCCTTTGACAAAAAATGATTAAACACTTGATAGTGAGGAAGAAAGCTGAAGGGAAAACAAGGCAAAGGTTACATGATCAATGGCAGGACAGGATTAGTTAGGCCAGAGCTAGCTCCTTGTGCACAGGAAGATTGCACTAGAGAGAGCAGAGAGGGGTTTTAACAACATCAGCCAGAAATTGCCAATGTTTGCTCCGAGGAAAGTTTGGATAAACTGGGGCTGTTTTCTTTGGAACAGAAAAGACTGAGGGGAGACCGAAATGAAATTATAAAAAGCAACCTGGCTAGCTGAGGTGGTAGAGCATGGGACTCTTAATCCCAGGGCCATGGGTTCAAGACCAAGCTTCAGCTTCTTTAATCTGAGAACATTGCGCTGAACTGTTTTATGGGTGACACTGCAGCACAGTGGTTAGCACTGCTACGTCACAGCGCCAGGGTCCCGGGGTTCAATTCCCACTTGGGACACTGTCTGTGCGAGTCTGCACGTTCTCCCAGTGTCGGTATGGGTTTCCTCCCACAAATCCCGAAAGACATGCTTGTTAGGTGAATTGGACATTCTGAATTCTCCCTCTGTATACCCGAATAGGTGCCAGAGTGTGGCTACTAGGGGATTTTCACAGTAACCTCATTGCAGTGCTAATGTAAGCCTACTTATGACAATAATAAAGATTATTCTAAATGTATAAAATTCTGGGGGATCATGGTGGCACAGTGGTTGTGTGCCCGCGTACTGGAGACCCAGGTTCGATCCTGGCCCTGGGTCACAGTCTGTAAGGGGTTTGCACATTCTCCCATTGTCTGTGTGGGTTTCACTCCCACATCCCAAATATGTGCAGGTTAGGTGGCTTGGCAAAATTAAATTGCCCCTTAATTGGAAAAATATATAAATTTATATTTTTTCAAAATTCGGAGGAACAAAATAGATTGGATAAGAACGTCCTATTTCCTTTGGTTGAGGGATGCATAAAAAAGGGGGCAGAGATTTAGGGAAGGACTAGGAGGTTTAGAGGGTGGTGAGGATCTGTGACATACGACCCGAAATGATGGCAGAAACCCTCATAACATGTAAAAAGTATTTAGATAGACATCTGAATTGACGTATCTTAAAACGCTACAGACCACAATCTGGAAATTGAGATGAGGCTGAATACGTACTTTGCAGCCACAATGAGCTGAATGAAATGCAACAGGAACAACAAACTTTGATAAAATCCCGGATAGTAACTCTCATTACTAACAAGGTCAGCAGTTAGCCCAGTTTAGCTGCCAAGTCTGCTAATATGGTAATTTTGAAATTTACCTGCCTACATAAGAGTACAACAGCAAATTATTTAACTTCCCCAATGTGATTGGTGTAATTAGTCTCAAATTTAACCCGGAATTGTCATTAAAAGTTTCCCAATCACTCTGTTATCTGAAATCTTTGTGCTCAGACAGAACAGACAAACCATTTTACCTCCCAATGATATTCAGGTCCTGATGAATGGAGTAACTCAGTCAGAGGATGATGTGATGTTTGGTTTGAAGTTCCCGTTGGTAAATCCTCCTCTTTCTAAAGGAATTTGCAAAGGAATTTCACTCTCAGTCCAGGAGAGAAATTCACAAGATTCTCTTTTCCGGCTTCCGGGTCAACGAGCTCCACCTGAGAAAGATGGCGGCCGCGCAGGCGCCCTACGGCATATCAACACCAAAACAAATAACAGCCGTTAACAGGGGCCGATCAGAGAGAAAAACACCGATACGGCCGCCCCATTCGGTACTAACACCGAATTGTATCAAACGTGCCGGAACCAATTTACCACCCTGAGGAACGTAATGGAATAATGGCGGATAAGGGTACCCTGAATGCACGGCGGTGGTGAATACACCCTATCTCCATCACAGGAACCAGAACGCGCAGGCGCCAGTATGCCCCGCCTCCGGAAGTCGCCTCTCTATACGGAGCATGCGCGGTGCTGCTCCGGTCTGAGCGCAGCCGCAGTGAGAGTGAGTGCGGCTCTCAGAAGCTGAATGAGAGCCGCCGCGAGCGGGGACAATGGTGAGAACCCAACCCCCCCCAATAAGACCCATTGGTTTCATTGTCAGTCTGCAGACAGGAGCTGGAGAACTGAACCCAGGCAGAGGAGAGGGAGGGAGAAAACTGGGAGTGGAGGAAAGAAATGGTGCAGATGGTGAGCTGGGTTTGGATTTCAGCCCAGGGAGGAGGGAGAGTGTGTGGGACGGGGATTTACAGCTATGGGGGAACAAGAGAGGAAAAAATATTCCAGAGAAACTGGAATTGTCTGTTCAGAATTTCTATTCTAGACTGACTGATGGCTTTTGTAAACTCCTTTTACAGGATATTGGGTGGAGAATTGGCTGACAGAAAACTCAAAACCAAACATCACATCAAAATCACTCAATTCATTAAGAACTCAATATCTTCAGTCTTTGAATTTGGAAGAAGTGTTTGTTCTGTTTCAGCAGGGTGACTCCAAAAGCACCGAGACCCACCCCCAATGAGTTTTCAGTTCACTGACTGGAGAGAGTTTTAACCAGTTACACAGCCTCAAAAAAGTATCACATAATTCACTGCAGGGAGAAATTAAATGCTTGTTTGTGTGTGGACAAAGCTTCAACCAGGAGAGACATAAAGACTCTTCACCATGGAGAAACTGTGGAAGTGTGCGGATTGTCGGAAGGGATTCAGTTACCCATCACAACTGGAAGGTTATCGGCGTAGTCACACTGGGGAGAGGTCGTTCATCTGCTTTATTTGTGGGAATGGATTCAACCATTCATACAACCTTCTGACACACCAGCGAGTTCACACTGAGGAGAGGCCATTACCTGCCTGGTGTGTGGAACGGGATTCACTCGGTCATCCCACATAGTGACTCATCAGCTTGTTCACATTGATAAGAGACCATTTATATGTCCTGACTGTGAGAAGAGTTTTAAATGTAAAAAGGATCTGCTGACACATCAGTGTATTCAGTCATCCCACCTGCAGACACATCAACTTGTTCAGTCTGATAACAAACTTTTTAACTGTCCTGACTGTGAGAAGAGTGTTAAAAACAAAAAGGATTTACTAACACACCAATATGCTCACACTGGGGAGAGGCCATTCACCTGCTCTGTGTGTGGGAAGGGATTCAGTCAGTCATCTAACCTGCTGACACACCAGAGAGTTCACACTGGGGAGAGGCCGTTTACCTGCTCCAGATGGGGGAAGGAATTTTCTAAATTATTTTATCTTCTGAAACACCATCGCATTCATACTGGGGAGAGGCTATTCAACTGTAATGTCTGTGGAAAGAGATTTACTCAGTCATCCCACCTGCTAGCATACCAGCGAGTTCACAAGCGACTACAAGGTTTAGATTATACCCTTGATGATGTTAGTCATGTACAGGACTCAATAATGTTTACTCTGACAGTCTTAATCTGCTGATGAGGTTTATTATTCTGAATAAATGTGAAATAAATCAACTTTGTTTGAAATGTTGTTTCAGGAGGTTTTGTAACCAGAAGACACAGAGATTTAAGATATTTGACAACAATGATGATGAGGAGAATGGTTTTTACACAGTGATGTGATGTGATCTGGAATTCACACTGACAGCCTGCTGGAAGCAGATTTACAGTAACTTTCAAAGTGAGTTACACTTGTAGAGGGTAAATTGGCAGTATTATGGTGAATCAAATGAATTCGACAGTTCACTCATAGAATCTCTACAGTGCAAAAGGAGGCCATTCGGCCCATTCAGTTGGCACTATACCTAGGCCCACCCCCACCCTATCCCTGTAGCCCCACCTAACCAATACATTTTTGGACACTAAGGGGAAGTTGATCATGGCCAATCCACCTGAACTGCAAATCTTTGACTGGTAGGTAGGAAAACCCATGCAGATACTGGGAGAAAGTCACCCAAGGCCGGAATTGAACCAGGGTCCATGGTGCTGTGAGGCAGCAATGATGCCCTTTGTGACAGTCTGAATTTTCCTCTCCTGATGTTTTAACATTTGATCTTTTCAATCACAACGTGTCTCAAAGAGAAGATTTAAACTTTGGTTTTAGTTGTCAGATATATTCCCTGTATAAATCGAGAACCACTAGAATGATTTCAGTTCCTCTACAAATGCACCTCAGATACCAGAAATCTCTGGAGTTCCCCATGTCCTCATTGCTCTCATCTTGGATAGAACAGCTCTGAATCAGGTGGAGTCAGTCACACGTGCCTCTGTCACGATGTTTCCATTCCTATTTTATCACACACCTCCCAGTGACACTGACTATAACACAGAAACATCAAATTATCTTTGCTACCTTGCATCTTGCCCTCCTATTATTGTCAAATGATAACGGTGGCACAGTGGTTAGCATTGCTGCCTACGGCGCTGAGGACCCGGGTTCAAATCCCAGCTGTGGGTCACTGTCCGTGAGGAGTTTAGGGGCTGTTTAGCTCACAGGGCTAATCGCTGGCTTTGAAAGCAGACCAAGGCAAGCCAGCAGCACGGTTCGATTCCCGTAACAGCCTACCCAAACAGGCGCTGGAATGTGGTGACTAGGGGCTTTTCACAGTAACTTCATTTGAAGCCTACTCGTGACAATAAGCGATTTTCATTTTTCAACAGTGACAGATTACACACACCAGCATTGGAATAACAGGCATTCCCGTACCAGCCCCCCCGAACAGATGCCGGAATGTGGCGACTAGGGGCTTTTCTAAGCGATTTTCATTTCAGGCAGGTTATTGTCTAATAATAAGTGACAGAATTATTATCTGGGACCCTGGATCTGGGAAGCAACAGTGTTACCCACTGTGCTACCATGCCGCCCGAGATTGGCCCAGATAGGGTGATATTTCATAGGGTCGGTGCAGATTCAATGGGCCGAATGGCCTCCTCACTCACACACTGCAGTGGAATGATACTCACACACTTATTACTGGAATGATACTGTGTTTGTTACTCTCAAAGTGAGTGAATCCTTTGCTGTTTCTCCTCTGGGCCCCATCTCCACTATTATTGTCTGATTGTCCCACTGAGACTCTCACTGTTATTATTGGACAATCAGCGAGTCAGCCTGAGCCTGTGGCCTCTGTAACCGTCACAATGTCCGGGTGATTGACGGCAGCTCCGGACCAATAGCAGGAGGAGGCGGAACGAGAGGAACGAGCGAGGGCGGTTGGTCGTCCAACCAATGGGAGTGAATGAGGGGCGGGGCCAGGCTGTGATTGAGGCATGCGCAGTGTGGGTAATGGCGAAGGAGAAAGACGTGTTTTTCAGATCGGAAATTGGTGACAGGCGATTAACAATATGGAGGGAGCGAGAGATCGCGGGGGTGGGCGGAAATGTTGTATAAAGCTTTTGTGAGCCGCAAACCGCGGAAAAAAATTTCCGGGACCCAGTTTGTACCGAGCAGAACTGCAACACCTCATTTCGGCTCATATTTAGGGCCGCCATCTTTATTGGCTGCGCATCAGGCCGCATGCGCGTTTCTCATCTTTGTCGGGGCGATGTTTCAATGAGTGGGAGGAGCTTGTTCCCCATTGTTCAGAATGGAGACAACTTGTCCATCAAACTGGATTAGTCTTAGAGTCCCAATGTCTTATTGAAATGCAAAGCGGTGGCAGAGATGGAAAGAAAAGGAAGCCAATCCTGCTCTCCAGATTTCACTCTCATTGTCTGCGTGGGTTTCCTCCAGGTGCTCCGGTTTCCTCCCACAGTCCAAAGATGCGCAGGTTAGATGGAGTGGCCGTGCTAAATTGCCCTTCGTGTTTGAAAGGGTTTGGTTGGGGTTACCGGGTTGAGGGGATAGGTTGGAAGTGTGGCTTTAAATGGGGTGCTCTTTCCAAGGGCCGATGCAGACTCGATGGGCCGAATGGCCTCCTTGTGCACTGTAAATTCAAGATTCATTGGACATCCTATCCCATGTGTCCAAAGCTCTGCGGCTCTGTTCAGTCACATTAAGACCCAGGGCAGAAACTCCCAACCCAGAGTGGACAACACCCTCAAATCGAGGGACTGCTGATGACAAGAGGGTCAGTGTGCAGCGGGGGGGCGGGGGGGGGGGGGGGGGGGGCGCATGAGTGGTCATCCTGGACCAGGGAGCAGGAGGAGTGAATGTGTGAATTTCTATCCTGGACTGACCGTGATTAATTTTGGAAACGCTTTTTACAGGGGATTAGTCGGGGAGGATTTACACACAGCAAATTCAAACCAGGAGAAATATTTATCTTTCCCGAATTTCATTTCTGGACTGACAGTGATGCCTTTGTAAACTTCTTTCACAGGGACTTAGAAAGGGATTCGCAGACAGGAAACTCACAACCAATCCTCACATCAAATTCTGACAGCACCATTCGGGTTATCAGGACCTGGAGATTATCGACCTTTGTGTGTCGGCATTGAGTTCAGATCATTATCACTCACTGTGTAAAATCTCCCCTGTAGATCTTGCTCACAATCATAAATCTGTGTCCCATAATCCTTTTACAATCTGCTCTTGAACAGCTTTTCTTTATCTTTTGCCGGGTTTGCCGTTGTCGTTTCCGGTGCCTGGGTCGCTGCCGGGTGGTCCGTTCGGTTTCATTCGCTTTTCCTGTTTTATAGGGGATGAATGGGCTTGGACCCGTCCATTTTAGGATCCAGTACGCAATTGAAGTTTGCTCCAAGAATCAACTGATGTGTATCCAGGTCTGGGGTGGACCCCAATAATATTTTTTACAAAGGAACATCGTCCCAGTTAGGGGCAATGACCCACTGACCACCATGTATCTCCCATTAGTGTCCGCAATGATCTTAGTGACCGAAAGAGGGACCTGTTTATCGATTAGAATTGCAACACCTCGGGCAGCATGGTGGTGCAGTGGTTAGCACTGCTGCGTCACAGCGCCAAGGTCCCAGGTTCGATCCCGGCCCTGGGTCACTACCTGTGTGGAGTTTGCACATTCTCCCCATGTTTGTCTGGGTTTCACCCCACAACCCAAAGATGTTCAGGGTAGGTGAATTGGCCACGCTAAATTGCCTCTTAATTTGAAAAAATGAATTGGGTACTCTAAATTTACAAAACAAAAGAATTACAGCACCTTGAGCCCTTCGTCAAAGCCCGAGTGAAACAGTTGGCTCACCCCTCCGCAGTCTGGTCTGATCTCTAAGCCGTGAGTGAGTCTCCTGCAAGAACACCACACCAGCATTTAGATTCTTTAGATGAGCGAAAACCCTCCACCTCTTCACTGGTCCAACCAATCTGCTTATGCTCCAGGCGACCAGCTGAATCAGGCGTCTGTCTCCCCCTCCCCCCGCATCACAGAATCAGCCATGAGGGACTATCCAATAAATCTTCAAAATGTACAGGTCAAGAGTCCACCCAAGATGGCCACCACACACATACCCATACACTCACAGAGTAAGACACAAACAGTTCTTTAGTCATCAGGTAGCTAACCCATCTCCCTCCCCAACCCCCATATATCTACATTGTGCTTCATAAAGAAAATCTCTCTTCACCCCAAACAGAAAAACAGATTTCATCAGAAAATATCAAAACTATATAGAGGATATCACAACACCCATCCCACCCCACAAGAAACGTAGATCTTGTCCAATACAGATAACTGGACCCCAGTCCATGCTTTACAATGTTCACCTCCTCCGGTGTCTCAAAATGGAAGTCTTTGGACTCTTATGTGAGCTGCAGCTTTGCTGGGTATACCACCCCGAATCAAACTCCTTTCTTACACAGAGCAGCCTGAACTTTATTAAAGGCCGCTCACCAGCTCGTTTCCCACATCTTGGTAAATCCTCACTCGGATAACTGAGTGAATCCCTTCCTACACTCAGAACAGGTGAATGGTCTGTAGCCGGTGTGACTGCGGTGATGAGTCCCCAGCTCACATGGGGACTTGAATCCTGCCCCACAGTCCCCACATGTCCATGGTTTCAGCATGCTGCTGGTGTCCTTGTCCCTCTTCAAATTTGATGATCGGTTTATGTCAGGCGTTACAGGGGCTAGTTTAGCACAGGGCTAAATCGCTGGCTTTTAAAGCAGACCAAGGCAGGCCAGCAGCACAGTTCAGTTCCTGTACCAGCCTCCCTGAACAGGCGTCGGAATGTGGCGACTAGGGGCTTTCCACAGTAACTTCATTTGAAGCCTTCTTGTGACAATAAGTAAATTCATTTTTCATTTCATGTCTTGTCCCCACAGTGGGCATGTGTACGGTCTCTCCCCGCTCTGAATGGTGTGATGTTTTTTCAGACTGTGTGACTGGTTAAAACTCTTTCCACAGTCAGTTCACTGGAACACTCTCACGCGAGTCGTGTGTGCATCAGGTTTTTTTTCAGTCACATAGATCTTGAAAATCATTTCCTACCGACAGAACAGACAAACATTTCTTCTTCCACATTCACAGGCCAATGATATTCAGGTCCTGATGAATGGAGTGACTCTGTTAAATATTGACGTGAAGTTTGATTTGAGTTTCCATCTGTAAATCCTCCCCTTGTAATATCCTGTAAAAGGAGTTGATAAAAGTCATCACTAGGGGCAGGCACGGTGGCTCAGTGGTTAGCCGAGGACCTGGGTTTGATCCCGAATCTGGGTCATTGTCCGTATGGAGTTTGCACATTCTCCCCATGTCTGTATGGGTGTCACCCTCACAATCCAAAAAGATGTGCATTGTAGGTGAATTGGCCTCGCTAAAATTACTCCTTAACTGGAAAAAAAGAATTGGTACTCTAAATTTATTTTTTTTGTAATTAAAACAAACAAAAGCCATCACTGTCAGTCCAGGATAGAAATTCTGAACAGACAATTCTAGTTTCTCTGGAACATTTTTCCCTCTCTTGTTCCACCAAAGCTGTCAATCCCCGTCCCACACACTCTCTCTCCTCCCTGGGCTGAAATCCAAACCCATCTCACCATTTCTTTCCTCCACTCCCAGTTTTCTCCCTCCCTCTCCTCTGCCTGGGTTCAGTTCTCCAGCTCCTGTCTGCAGACTGACAATAAAATCAATGGGTCTTATTGGGGGGTTTGGGGCCTCCAGCGGGTGTTTGTGAATCCTCCCCGCCCACCTGCCAGGGTTTCCTTCCTTGCCAGAGATCAGAGCCCTCATTGATGATTTGAGCCCAAACTGGAACCACATTAATTGGGAAATCAATATTTTCATGTAGGTTCGCGGCTCCACAAAGTGTTTCCAACTCCTCCCACCCATCTCCTTAACAGGTTCGTGCATTTATTTGTCTGACAAAAAGAATGGTCTCTGGTCGCACCATGGTTAGCACTGCTGCCTCACGGCGCCAAGGACTCGTGTTTGATCCCGGCCCTGGGTCACTGTCCATGTGGACATTCTCCCCATGTCTGCGTGAGTAACAGCTCCACAACACAAAGATGTGCAGGGTAGGTGGATTGGCCACACTAAATTGTACCTTAATTGGAAAAACTTAATTGGTTACTCAAAATTTATTTCAAAAAAATTGTCACTTTCCTAATGTTCGCAATTAAAGGGGTGGGTTCCCCAGGAGATGGCTGACATTTCAGGGGACATTAAATTAATAATGGACAGAGATATGTCTGGTGTTGTTATGTGGTACAGATTAGATGTATTATTTACCGTTCTGTAATAAGTAAATCAGTCATCAGGGATGTTCAAGACATAAATTGACAGGTTTCTGGATATTGAAGATATCGAGGGATATGGGGATTGTGTGGGGGAAATGGTGCTGAGGTAGATCGGCCAAGGATCTCATTGAATGATTGAGCAGACTCGGTGGGCCGAATGGCCTACTCTTGATCCTATTCTAATCTCTGTGTCCTGGTCAGGAAGCAGTGAGCTGAGCTTGGATCTGTCAATCAACATGAATCAGCACCTTCAGGAGAATTGGGAGGGTGAATATTAGATACAGCAGAGGGAGATTGTGTGGGATGGAGATTTACAGCTTTTGGAGAACGAGAGAAAATGATATTCCATGGGAACTAGAATTGTCTGTTCTGAATTTTAATAATAATCATCTTGATTGTCACAAGTAGGCTTACATTGCAATGAAGTTACGGTGAATTTCTATCCTGTACTAACAATGATGACTTTTGTAAATTGTTTTTAAAGGATATTGGAAGAGGAGGAATGAGAGGCAGAAATCTCAAACATCACGTCTCGATGTGCCAAACTCACTCGCTTCCTTCTGATCTGAATATCATCGGCGAGGAGAAATGTTTGTCCAATCTGTCGACTTCGAAAGATTTTAAACATCAGTGTGACTGGAAAGGCACCGAGACCCACACAACACACACCCGAGTGAGAGTGTTCCAGTGAACTGACTGTGGAAAGAGCTTAAACCAGTTACACAACCTGAAAAAACATCACACCATTCACAGTGAGGAGAGACAGTGCACATGTTCTGTGTGTAGCCAAGGCTTCCACTGACTGTCCAAGCTGGAGAGATACAAGGAGACCCAAAACATGGAGAAACCGTGGAAATGTGGGGACTGTGGGAAGGAATTCAGAGTCCCATCTGAGCTGGAGACTCATCGACGCAGTCACACTGGGGAGAGGCCATTCACCTGCTCTCAGTGTGGGAAGGGATTCATTGATTTATCCACCCTGCGGAAACACCAACGAATTCACACTGGGGAAAAGCCATTCACCTGCTCTCAGTGTGGGAAGGGATCTATTGATTTATCCAGCCTGCAGAAACATAAGCGAGTTCACACTGGGGAAAAGCCATTCACCTGCTCCCAGTGTGGGAAGGGATTTATTGATTCATCTACCCTGCTGAGACATCAGCGAATTCACACTGGGGAGAGGCCATTCACCTGCTCTGTGTGTGGGAAGAGATTCACACAGTTATCCAGCCTGCAGACACACCAGCGAGTTCACACTGGGGAATGGCAATTCACCTGCTCCATCTGTGGGAGCGGATTCACTCGGTTATCTAGTCTGCAGACACACCAGCGAGTTCACACTGGGGAAAAGCCATTCACCTGCTCTCAGTGTGGGAAGGGATTCACTTGGTTATCCAACCTGCGGAGCCATCAGCGAGTTCACACTGGGGAGAGGCCATTCACCTGCTCTCAGTGTGGGAAGGGATTCACTTGGTTATCCAGCCTACGGAACCATCAGCGAGTTCACATTGAAGAAATGTCATTTACCTGCTCTGAGTGGGGAGAGACTCAGTGATTTATCCATCTTGCGGAAACATCAGTGAGTTCACACTGTGAAAAAGCTATTCACCTGCTCTCAGTGTGGGAAGGGATCCACTTGGTTATCCAGCCTACGGAACCATCAGCGAGTTCACATTGAAGAAATGTCATTTACCTGCTCTGAGTGGGGAGAGACTCAGTGATTTATCCATCTTGCGGAAACATCAGTGAGTTCACACTGTGAAAAAGCTATTCTCCTGCTCTCTCTGTGGGAATGGATTCACACAGTTATCTACTCTGCAGACACACCAGCGAGTTCACACTGGAGAGAGGCCATTCACCTGCTCTCAGTGTGAGAAGGGATTACATAGAAAATAGGAGCAGGAAGATACCATTTGGCCCTTCGCGCCTGCTCTGCCATTCATTATGATCACGGTTTATCATCCAACTCCATAGCCTAATCCCGCTTTCCCCTCCGTATCCTTTGACCCCCTTCGCCCTCAGTGCTATATCTAACTGCTTCTTAAAAACATACAATGTATTGGCCTCAACTATTTCCTGTGGTAACAAATTCCAGACTCACCACTCTCTGGATGAAGAAATTTCTCCTCATCTCTGTCCTAAATTGGGGCAGCGCGGTGACGCAGTGGGTTAGCCCTGCTGCCTCACGGCGCCGAGGTCCCAGGTTCGATCCGGCTCTATGTTATTGTCTGTGTAGAGTTTGCACATTCTTCCCGTGTTTGCATGGGTTTCACCCCCACAACCCAAAAAGATGTGCAGGGTAGGTGGATTGGCCACGCTAAATTGGACCCTCTTAATTGGAAAAAAATAATTGGGTATACTAAATTAAAAAACAAAAAGTCTTTGTCCTAAATGGTCTACCCCGTATCCTCAGATTGTGACCTCTGGTTCTCTACACTCCCACCGTCGGGAGAATCTTTCCTGCATCTCCCCTGTCAAGTCCTGTTAGAATATTATAGGTTTCAATTAGATCCCCCCCCCCTCATTCTTCTGAACTCCAGCGAATACACACCTAACCTTCCTCAGATTCAGAGACCAAAACTGCACACAATATTCTCGCCAAGACCCTGTATAATTGCAGCAAGATATCCCCGCTTCTGTACTTGGATCCGCTTGCAATGAAGGTGAATGGCTCACTCAACTTGTGCAAATCACACTGAAGGATCTCTGCAACTTCCTCACAGCTCACCCTTCCACGCAACTTGTGTCATCTGCAAATTTGGAGATATTGCATTTTGTTCCCTCATCTAAATGGTTAGCACTGCGGTCTGACGGAGCTGAGGACCAGTGTTCAATCCTGGCCCCAGGTTACTGTCCATGTGGAGACACGTTCTCCAAGTGTCTGTGTGGGTGTCACCCCATAACTCAAAGATGTTCACCTCTATTTAGGTGTTTTAGTAAGCTCAGAGAAGGGGGCAAAAGAGGGGGAGGTGTGGCGCTGCTAGTCAAGGACAGTATTACGGTGGCGGATAGGATGCTAGATGGGGACTCTTCTTCCGAGGTAGTATGGGCTGAGGTTAGAAACAGGAAAGGAGAGGTCACCCTGTTGGGAGTTTTCTATAGGCCACCTAATAGTTCTAGGGATGTAGAGGAAAGGATGGCGAAGATGATTCTGGAAAAGAGCGAAAGTAACAGGGTAGTTGTTATGGGAGACTTTAACTTTCCAAATATTGACTGGAAAAGATATAGTTCGAGTACATTAGATGGGTCGTTCTTTGTACAATGTGTGCAGGAGGGTTTCCTGACACAATATGTTGACAGGCCAACAAGAGGCGAGGGCACATTGGATTTGGTTTTGGGTAATGAACCAGGCCAGGTGTTAGATCTGGAGGTAGGTGAGCACTTTGGAAACAGTGACCACAATTCGGTGACCTTTACGTTAGTGATGGAAAGGGATAAGTATACCCCGCAGGGCAAGAGTTATAGCTGGGGGAAGGGCAATTATGATGCCATTAGACATGACTTAGGATGTGTAGGTTGGAGAAGTAGGCTGCAAGGGTGGGGCACACTGGATATGTGGAGCTTGTTCAAGGAACAGCTATTGCATGTTCTTGATAAGTACGTACCAGTCAGGCAGGGAGGAAGGGGTCGAGCGAGGGAACCGTGGTTTACCAAAGAAGTGGAATCTCTTGTTAAGAGGAAGAAGGAGGCCTATGTGAAGATGAGGCGTGAAGTTTCAGTTGGGGCGCTTGATAGTTACAAGGAAGCGAGGAAGGATCTAAAGAGAGAGCTAAGACGAGCAAGGAGGGGACATGAGAAGTCTTTGGCAGGTAGGATCAAGGAAAACCCAAAAGCTTTCTATAGGTATGTCAGGAATAAAAGAATGACTAGGGTAAGAGTAGGGCCAGTCAAGGACAGTGGTGGGAAGTTGTGTGTGGAGGCTGAGGAGATAAGCGAGATACTAAATTAATACTTTTCGTCAGTATTCACTCAGGAAAAAGATAATGTTGTGGAGGAGAATGCTGAGACCCAGGCTATTAGAATAGATGGCATTGAGGTGCGTAGGGAAGAAGTGTTGGCAATTCTGGACAAGGTGAAAATAGATAAGTCCCCGGGGCCTGATGGGATGTATCCTAGGATTCTCTGGGAAGCCAGGGAAGAGATTGCTGAGCCTTTGGCTTTGATTTTTATGTCATCATTGGCTACAGGAATAGTGCCAGAGGACTGGAGGATAGCAAATGTGGTCCCTTTGTTCAAGAAGGGGAGTAGAGATAACCCCGGTAACTATAGGCCGGTGAGCCTCACGTCTGTTGTGGGTAAAGTCTTGGAGAGGATTATAAAAGATACGATTTATAATCATCTAGATAGGAATAATATGATTAGGGATAGTCAGCATGGTTTTGTGAAGGGTAGGTCATGCCTCACAAACCTTATCGAGTTCTTTGAGAAGGTGACTGAACAGGTAGACGAGGGTAGAGCAGTTGATGTGGTGTATATGGATTTCAGTAAAGCGTTTGATAAGGTTCCCCACGGTCGTCTATTGCAGAAAATATGGAGGCTGGGGATTGAGGGTGATTTAGAGATGTGGATCAGAAATTGGCTAGTTGAAAGAAGACAGAGGGTGGTGGTTGATGGCAAATGTTCAGAATGGAGTTCAGTTACGAGTGGCGTACCACAAGGATCTGTTCTGGGACCGTTGCTGTTTGTCATTTTTATAAATGACCTAGAGGAGGGCACAGAAGGTTGGGTGAGTAAATTTGCAGACGACACTAAAGTCGGTGGAGTTGTAGACAGTGTGGAAGGATGTTGCAGGTTACAGAGGGACATAGATAAGCTGCAGAGCTGGGTTGAGAGGTGGCAAATGGAGTTTAATGCAGAGAAGTGTGAGGTGATTCACTTTGGAAAGAATAACAGGAATGCGGAATATTTGGCTAATGGTAAAATTCTTAGCAGTGTGGATGAGCAGAGGGATCTCGGTGTCCATGTACATAGATCCCTGAAAGTTGCCACCCAGGTTGATAGGGTTGTGAAGAAGGCCTATGGTGTGTTGGCCTTTATTGGTAGAGGGATTGAGTTCCGGAGCCATGAGGTCATGTTGCAGCTGTACAAAACTCTGGTACGGCTGCATTTGGAGTATTGCGTACAGTTCTGGTCGCCTCATTATAGGAAGGACGTGGAAGCTTTGGAACGGGTGCAGAGGAGATTTACCAGGATGTTGCCTGGTATGGAGGGAAAATCTTATGAGGAAAGGCTGATGGACTTGAGGTTGTTTTCGTTAGAGAGAAGAAGGTTAAGAGGTGACTTAATAGAGGCATACAAAATGATCAGAGGGTTAGGGTGGACAGTGAGAGCCTTCTCCCGCGGATGGAGGTGGCTAGCACGAGGGGACATAGCCTTAAATTCAGGGGTAATAGATATTGGACAGACGTCAGAGGTAGGTTTTTTACGCAAAGAGTGGTGAGGCCGTGGAATGCCCTACCTGCAACAGTAGTGAACTCGCCAACATTGAGGGTATTTAAAAGTTTATTGGATAAACATATGGATGATAATGGCATAGTGTAGGTTAGATGGCCTTTAGTTTTTGACTTCCCATGTCGGTGCAACGTCGTGGGCCGAAGGGCCTGTACTGCGCTGTATCGTTCTCTGTTCTATTTACACAATTCACTCGGTTATGCCGTCTGCAGTCACACCAGGGAGTTCACACTGGGAAGAGGCCGTTCACCTGCTCTCAATGTGTGAGGGGATTTAGTAATTCATCGCACTTTCTGAGACACCAACAAGTTCACAACTGATTACAGGGATTGGATTCCGCTGTTATTGTTTCTGTTCTCAATTACATCCAGGATTGCATTTTGTTCATTCTGTTGTTCAATGGGGATGGTCAGAGGGTTTCTTTCTGCTGGACTGGCCGGTCTCACGGCTTCTCCCCCAGTGGGCTGATTCTCTCTGAGCCTTCTTGCGAATATCTGGTTACACATTTCGCAAGGATCAAGGAGCGAAAGGGGTTTGGCGGTTAGAAGATGTTTCATTACCATTTCTGTTTGGAAACCCCAAAAATCATGCCTCATTGCCATGAAGATGGGCTATGGTGGTTACATGATTCTTTTGTTTAATTTATCTTCATGCTTCTCACAGAAGAAAACAATGAGGGTATGAGGGGCAAGTTGTCTGAGGTGCACTGGGAAACTACATTAAATATTGTGGCGGGAGACAGGCAATCACTGATATTTAAGGAATTATTACAGATTTACATGGGGATCGGTTTGCTCAGTTGGCTGGATGGCTGGTTCGTGCTGAGTGACACCAACAGCACAGGTTAAATTCCCATACTGGCTGAGGTTAGCCATGGACTTTGTCAGTATTTATGCTCCACATGATCCTCCACCCACCCCTCTACATCTCCCCATCAGCATCTCCTTCTATTCCTTCCCTCATGTATGTATCTACCTTTCCATACAATGTATTCATGCTGTTCACCTCAACCACTCGCTGTGGTAACGAGTTCCACATTCTCACCACTCGCTGAGGATAGAGGTTTCCACTGAAATACCTATTGAATTATTGAATCCCTTCATAATCTCAAAGACTTCCACCAGGTCACCCATCAGCCTTTGCTTTTCCAGAAAAAAGCTGCCCCAGCCTTTCCCGAGTGTTAAATGCTCTCAGTTCTGTACATTATGAATCTTTGTTGCACCTTATCCAGTGCATCTATTTCTTTTTCTAAATGGAGATCACCAATGTTGACAGAGCTCCCAGTGTAGTCTAACCATCGTTCGAAACAAGCTGAACATTTCCTCCGTGTTTTTCAATTCTATCCCTCTGCAATGGAACCCTGTATATGGGCTCCCCACTTTCGGAAAGATGTGATGTTCTTGGGGTGTAGAGGACATTAACGAGAATGGCACCAGAGATGAGGGACTCCAGTTAGTTGGAGCGACTGGAGCAGCTGAATCTCTCTCCTGAGATTACAGCATCTGGAGGATGGCGAATGGGGCCATTCAGCCCTTTGAGACCATGTCGGCTCCCTGTGGAGGAAGCCAGTCTGTCCATTGCCCCGTTCTATCCCCGAATCCCTGTGGGTTTATTTCTCTCAGTGCCTGTCCAATTTCCTATTGCAATCCTTCTGTCATCTCTGCACTGCCTACCCTCAGAGGCAGTAGGTTCCAGGTCGTTACCACTGCTTTAATGTACACAAGGCTCCTCGAGCACTGAAAAGTCTATTTGGCCCATTTTTCCCGTGCCAGTTCTTTGTACAGCAACCCATTTAATTCCATAGTTCGACTATTTTGTTTTCTTTTTCAGAATGTACCAATTTCCCTTTTGGAAGTTACAGTCCAATGAGATTCCAGCACCATTTATGGACAGTGCATTCCAAATCACAACAACTCGCTGTGTTTTACAACAAATAATTGTGCATATGGTGTGTCGGGAGTTTCACAGAGTATTAAAAATGGTGTCAATGCTGTGGTTATTACACAAAATTAAGACTCAATCTTTATCAATGATTTTGGTGAGGACATCAAGTGTAATATATCCTAGTTTGTGGACAATTAGAACAAATGTACATTTTTATAAAACATCTCACTTCCACTGGACCTCCTGAAGTGTTTTAAAGCCAATGGAGTGCTTTTGAAATGTATTCACTGTTGTCATGTAGGACGCTGTAAGTACGCATATGTAATCACATTTAGTTTTTACATTTTTATTTTCATAGTGCATTCACTGTCATTAGTAATAATATCAAGGAAGCTCTTTTATATCTCGAACATGTGGCTTCCTGCAGCCATTTCACCTTCTGTACCTTTTCTATATGAACTATGTATTGATTTCATAGCATAAAACAAGAATTAAATTCATGATTATTCAGTAGTTAACATTGATTATCATTAGTGAATTGGTGTATTAGGTAATTATATTGCAAAGACTAGATCTTTATTTTTTTTTAATAAACAATTTTATTGAGGTAGTTTTTGGCTTTATAAACAGTTACAGACATCATCAGAAAGGAAGCAAAAAAGGCAAAAATGTGCAAACATCCACGTACTTTCAATAATTCCATCGTAACATATTGCACAAGCCCGCTCCCCTCCCACCCGTACTACCCGCCATATTTTCCCTCCTACTCTACTCTACCCTCCCACCACCCCCCTGCTGACACTCACTCTCCCGCAAAGAAGTCAATAAGTGGTTGCCACCTCCGGGTGAACCCCTGCACAGATCCCCTCAAGGCGAACTTAATTTTTTCCATCCCCAGGAAACTTGACATGTCCGCAAGCCACCACTCAGTCTTCGGGGGCTTTGAGTCCCTCCACGCCGATAATATTCATAGCCGGGCTATCAGGGAATCAAAGGCCAGCACATCGGCCGCTTTCTCCCACTGGACGCCCGGTCTTCCGAAAACCCCAAAAATTGCCACCCCTGGACTCATCACCACCCTTGTTTTTAGCACCTGGGACATGACCCCCCGCAAATCCCTCCCAGTACCCCCTCAGCTCAGGGCATGCCCAAAACATGTGCACATGGTTCGCTGGTCCTCCCGCGCACCTAGCGCATTTGTCCTCTATCCCGAAAAATTTGCTCATCCGAGCCACCGTCATATGGGCCCGGTGAATGACCTTAAATTGGATCAGCCCGAGCCTAGCACATGTCGCGGTCGAGTTTACCCTACTCAGGGCCTCTGCCCACAGCCCATCCTCCATTTCCCCCGCCTAGCTCCTCCTCCCATTTAAGTTTCAGTTCCTCTGTCTGGGACCCTTCCTCCCTCATGAGCACCTTATAAATACCTGAGACTCTACCCTCCCCTTCGTCCCTCCCAGAGACTATTCTGTCTAGGATCCCCATTGGCGGGAGGCGTGGGAAAGATGGGACCTGTCTACGAACAAAGTCCCGCAGCTGTAGGTATCTAAAATCATTTCCCCTTACCAACCCAAATTTCTCCTCCAAGCTCCTCAAACTCGCGAAGCTCCCTTCCAGGAACATATCACCCACCCTTCCCGCCCCTGCTCGCCGCCATACTCGGAACCCCCATCCATACTGCCGGGGGCAAACCGATGGTTGTCGCAGATTGGCGCCCAAGACAGACGCCCCCATCTCCCCCACATGCCTCCTCCACTGGCCCCATATCCGCAGGGTCGCCACCACTACCGGGCTGGTGGTGTACTTGGCCGGCGGCAGCGGTAGAGGAGCCGTGACCAGGGCTTCCAAACTGGAGCCCCTGCACGAAGCCGCCTCCACCCGCTCCCAAATAGACCCCGTACCCACCATCCACTTCCTTATCATAGCGATGTTGGCCGCCCAGTAATAATTGACCAGACTCGGCAAAGGCCAGCCCTCCCTCGCTGCGGTTCCTCTCCAACATCGCCTTCTTCACCCGCGGAGACTTTCCCGCCCAGACAAAGCTCATGATCAGCCCGTTAACTCTTTTGAAGAAGGACTGTGGGATAAAGATCGGGAGGCACTGAAAAAATAAACAAAAATCGAGGGAGGATTGTCATCTTTACAGTCTGCACCCTCCCTGCCAGCGACAGCGGGAGTGCATCCCATCTCCGAAACTCTCCCTTCATTTGCTCCACCACCCTGGCCAAATTTAACTTATGCAGCCTGCCCCAGTCTCGTGCCACCTGGATTCCCAATACCGGAAATTTTCCTCAACTAACCTAAACGGTAGCCCTCTCAATCTGTTCTCCTGGCCCCTTGCCTGTACCACAAACATTTCACTCTTGACCGTATTTAATTTGTATCCTGAGAACTGCCGAACTCCCTCAGCATTCCCAGTATAGTTCCCATCCCGGCCACTGGGTCCGACACGTACAGGAGCAGGTCGTCTGCATAAAGAGAACCCTGTGTTCAAC
Organism: Scyliorhinus canicula; assembly: GCF_902713615.1. Taxonomy (NCBI): domain Eukaryota; kingdom Metazoa; phylum Chordata; class Chondrichthyes; order Carcharhiniformes; family Scyliorhinidae; genus Scyliorhinus; species Scyliorhinus canicula. The sequence continues at coordinate 27,045 of NW_024056027.1, forward strand.
CCCGCCTCTCACCATCCCCTTCCAACCCTCTGCGGCTCTTAGCTAGATCTTTATTTTTAAAAAATAATACTATCAACCAAAATCTTTCCAGAAACTGCAGAACTATCAGAATTGTTTGAAAAATAAATTACTTTTATAATTTGAGAAGTTACAAGACATCATATTCTGCCAAGACTATGTGGGCTGGGCAGTGGAGGAATGGTATTGTTACTGGGCAAGTAATCCAGAGACCCAGGTTAATGCTCTGGGGATCTGGGATTGAATCTGCCTTTGACAGATATTGAAATTGAATAAAATCTCAAATTAAAAGTCGAATTATGACATTGTTGATTGTTGTAAAAACCCATCTGGTTCATTAATGTCCTTTTGGAATCTGCTCTCCTTACGTGGTCTGGTCTACACGTGACTCCAGATCCACAGCAATGTTGTGGTTGATTTGTAAGTGCCCTCTGAAATAGCCTCACAAGACACGCAGTTCAGGGGCAATTGGAATGTGCAGTAAATGCTGGTCCAGCCAGTGACACCCACCTCCCATTAATGAATAATTTTTAAGGCGGCTCATTGTTCAATCTGAACATTAGTCAGAAACTGTCTCTTTGATTGGATTTGATTTATTGTCACGTGTAGCGAGGTACAGTGAAAAGTACTGTTCTGCGTACAGTCCAGACAGATCGTTCCATACATGAAACAATCTAGGATATCCGATAAATACACAATGTAAATACATAGACACAGACACCGTGTGAAGCATACTGAGTGTACTCAGTAGATAACTAGTGTATGTATAAACCAAATGTATAAATTAAATGTTACTGTATTAATTAGCTACCAGTCTGTAACATGATTAAATAAGTAGTGATCCTTAATTGAGTTACAGTTAATTAAACAATAATGAATCAGTAGTTATAGTAAAAGTCTGAGTTATATTTGTTGTATAAATTAATTCCTGTGTATATAAAGAATGTGCGATGAGGATAAATGTACCGGCAAGGGAGACCTTCCAACTCTGATTAGCCTCAATGTTTGAAACTGAATAAGGGGTTGGACAGAATCAGGTAAAGGGATAGAATGAAACTGTTCAATTGTATTCCTGTCAAAGGTAATGAGAGAAGGTGGTGTCAGTAATTAAAGATCCAATTAAATTAAACTGGTGCCCAATTAACCAATGGTCATGTTACCACAGGCCCAACTCTGACATGAGGTAATGGTCACTTTGGGGGTAAAAGTCGAGGTTCCGAAGGTCTTCCTTGCTGGCCAAGTACTGAAGACTCTCGAGGCCGAGTTCCAAGGAAATTAGTGTCAAAGGAGCCAGGGAGGGTTACGCTTCCACAGACTGATCACCTGCGTGAAGTTGTAAACGTAAATGTCTTCAAGTCGTTCAGTAAAGCTTCTCATTAAAAAACTCCTTTTTAAATTTACTGTTCAGAATTCTGCCTTTGATTTAATTGGTTAAAGTCTTGCCCGAACCAAAGCAAATTTATTAATTGGGGATGTCTGAAATCAATTAAGGATCAGAAAGCATCAATCTTCAATTTAAAAACTTGCACTTCTGTAGCGCCTTTCATAACCACAGCATGTCCCAAAGAGCTTCGGAAGTGTCGTCACTGTTAGAGGAAATGCAGCAGCCAATTTCCACAAAGCAAAATCCCACAAACAGCAATGTGGCAATGTGCAGATGATCTGATTTTGGTGATGTTGATTTTTTTTTTAAAAATACATTTGTTAAGGTTTGTAATTTTATAATAAGAAGTGACAACAGTAAACAATGCAAATCCACATAAAACATTGTGCATAAATCATCTCCATCCCTAACAAGTCCCTCTTAACCCTCAACAGAGAATAGCCTAACTACCCGCCTTTAAGTTTTTTGCCTCTGCTGACAGTTAATTTTCTCTAAAGAAGTCGACAAACGGCTGCCACCTCCTGATGAAACCGAGCGTTGACCCTCTGAGGGCAAACTTCATTTTCAAGTCTGAGAAATCCAGCCACGTCGCTAACCCAGATCTCTGATTCCGGGGGCTTCGAGTCCCTCCACACTAGCAATATCCGTCTCCGGGCTACCAGGGAGGCAAAGGCCAAGACATCAGCCTCTCTCGCCCCCTGGACTGCCGACACTCCAAAATCCGGCACCTCTGGGCTCAGCACCACCCGTGTTTTTAGGGCCGTGGACATGACATCTGTAAAACCCTGCCAGAATCCCCCAAGCTTCAGGCAGGCCCAGAACATATGGACATGACTTGCTGTCCCCCCCCCCCCCCCCCCCCCCCCAAACACACACACACACACACACACACACACCTCTCCTCTACCCCAAAAAACCTGCTCATCCAGGCCACCAGCATGTGTGCCCGGTGAACGGGGCAGCACGATGGCACAGTGGTTAGAATCGCTGCCTCACGGCGCCAAAGTCCCAGGTTCGATCCCAGCTCTGGGTCACTGTCTGTGTGGAGTTTGTACATTCTGCCTGTGTTTGCGTGGGTTTCGCCCCCACAAACCCCAGATGTGTCAGACTAGGTGGATTGGCCACGCTAACATGCCCTTTAATTGGAAAAAATAAATTGGGTACTCTACATTTTTTAAAAAATGTCTGCCCTGTGAACGACCATAAATTGTATCAGGCTGAGCCTGGCACATGTTGAGGACGTATTGACTCTGCTCAAGGCATCCGCCCACAGACGGCCTCTATCCTCCCCAGAGCTCCTCTTCCCATTACCCTTTAGCTCCTCTATCTGAGTTTCCCTCGACTCCATGAGTTCTTTGTAGATATCCGATACCTTTCCCTCTCCCACCTCTCATAACGTTTAAGAGCCTTCTGACATTGGCCGTAAGTTGACTGCCCTTCACAAACCCCGTCTGGTCTTCCCTCATCACCTCACGGACACAGCCTCTAGCCTTGAGGCCAATATTCTGGCCAACAGTTTGGCATCCACGTTCAATAGGGAGATTGGCCTATATGACCCACATAGCCCAGGGTCCCATCACCCGCTTCAGGATCGAAGGCCTGCGAGATTGTTGGGGCAAGGGCACCCTGCTCCCTTGCCTCATTAAATACCCTCACCAGCAGCGGGACCAGCATCTCCGAGAACTTCTTATAAAAATTCCACTGGGTAGCTGTCTGGTCCCAGGGCCTTACCCATGCCTGGCCTCCAGCCCCTCTACTATTTCTTCAATTCCAATCGGGGCTCCCGACCACTCCACAGTCCTTCCTTCGGACTTCAACTCACCAGGAAACTGCCTCATCCCCTCTACCCCGCTGGGGTTCTGACTCATATAACTTGCTATAAAACTCCTTAAACACCCCAATCACCCCTGCTGGGTCCAAGACCGGGTTCCCACCTCTGTCCTTCACTCTTCCAAGCTCCCTGGCCACCTCTCTTTTTCCTCAGCTCGTGTGCTAGCATCGTACTGGCCTTCTTCACCATACTCGTATACCGCTCCCCCCCTCGCCTTCTCAGTTGCTCCTCCGCCTTCCCTCCAGATAACAGCTCAAACTCCATTGTAGCCCCTGCCACTCCTTCAATAACCCTGCCTCCGGGGCCTCCGAATATGTCCTGTCCACCTGGAGTATTTCCCCAACTACCCTGTCCCTCTCTGCTTGCTCCAACTTTTCCCTATGGGCCCGTATCGACATTACTCCCCCCTAACCACTGCCGAGACACCCCCGTGTCATTATTTCCAAATAGTTCTGGATAGATTCCCTCACCCGCCCCGCACACCCCCTCATTCCGCTAACAGTCCCACACCCAACCTCCATTGTGGGCGCTGCCCTCCCTTCTCTTCCTTACTCACCCGTAAATCCACCCAATGTGGGGCATGGCCCGACAGAGCAATTGCCGAATATCGGTATCAACCACCCTCGCCAGTAGAACCATGCTCAGAATAAAGAAGTTGCTCCGGCAGTACGCTTTGTGCCATGGGAGAAAAAAAGAAAATTCCTTCACTCTTGGGCCGTCCGAACCTCCACGGGTCTACCCCACCCACACCCACAATTCACCTCCATTGGCCCGCCTTTGGGCATCCACTGTCCTCGACCCTCCCTTTTGGTCTCTCAGCAACAGTTTCTCCTCTGTCAGCAGAGCAGCTCCCTCTTCCCCCCCTCCGCCCCACTTTAGCAGCAGAAGAATCCCAACCCCCCTTAACAAACTTACCACCTGCTCACCACCCCCTCCCCACTGCACCTTCCGTGATTTAAGCCCACCTAGTCTGGTAACCCACCCATGACGCCAGAATCCTATCCCACCCACCCCTCCCGCTCAAACATACATATTCAAACCACATCACAGTCCCCAATCAACACACAGTAGAAAAATCTCTCCACCATCTACCTACTGAATAAAGTTAACTTTACAAATCTAAGCAAACGGCCTAAAAACTGTTACACAGAGAGCACTGCATATACAGATCAAAACTAAGGAAACGTTAACATCGATACCGCAATACCCTCCCCCAAGGTTCAATGCCCTCAAACTCCTGCCAGCCTTTTGTCTTTGATAAAGTCCATCGCTTCGTCCGGCGATTCAAGGTAAAGTTCTTGGCCCTCAAACGTGACCCACAGACGCATTGGGTATAACAACCCAAACTTCACCCCCTGCTCGAAGAGGCCAATTTTACCCTATTGAATCCAGCTCGTCTTTTGGCCAGTTTCACGCCCAGGTCCTGGTAGATGCGCAGCTCACAGTTCTCCCACTTGCAGCTCAGTGTCTGCTTTGCCCACCGCAAAATCCGCTCCTTACCCAGGAAGCGATGCATTCGCACCCGGATCACCCTCAGAGGTTCATATCACTCGCGCTTCCTCGCAAGCGCTCTATCTACTTCCAAGGGTCGAGAAAACGCTCCATCTCCCATCAGCTTTTCCAGCATATTTGTCACACATGCCCTTGCGTCCGACCCTTCACTGCCCTCCAGGAGGCCAACAATCCTCAGGTTCTGTCTCAGGGACCTGTTCTCCAGGTCCTCCTGGAACTTTTCCTGGTGGTCCCTCATCAGCCCCACCTCCACCTCCAAAGCGGTTAAATGGTCCTCGTGCTCAGCCACCTTCTGGATCGCCGGTCTATGGGCTTCCAGCCCGTTCCACCCAATCAATCCTTGCCTTAATTAGGTTGCCTTAATTTGCTTGGTGAAGCTCTCATGAATGAACTCCACCCGCAGTAACATTGACCACTGTGTCACCAAACCGGGATCCTGCGCCTCCGCCATGCTTTCCCGCGCTGCAGTTCTACAGTCAGCTTCGCTGCTCAACTAATTCTTCTTTTACGACTGTTTCTGGTCCACGGCTCCACATACTAGTGGGGGATTTCTCCTCACTGTCTCACTCTCCACCGATGTTTCTAATAGAATTCCGAAAAAATTGGGAGAATAGGTTCAAAATGTCCGTCACGAGCGGGAACTCCCAAATGCGCGACTTCCTACTCCATGGCCGCCACCAGAAGTCAAAAGGATGAAATTTAGCGACAGTTTGGTCCGGTGGGCTCGTGGAAGGGCGGGAAGCAGCAGAGGCAGCTGATCGGATTGACTCAATCTCAGTCACAAAGAACTCACAAGCTCCTCACACTTCTTGTTGGAGGTGAGGATGGAAGAGACAGGAGAGAGCGAGAGAACTTCAAAAGGAACTAACTTGTGTCAGAGATATTAAAAGTTTCAACACTGCGTATTTACACATAATTCTAATTTATTTAACTTTCAGCCAGAATATTAGCCCCTGTAAATGGGCCGGAGTTTGTCATCAGCAGAAAGAGACCCAAATGAACATGGTTCAGTCCTGAATGTGAGTTCACAGCAAAATCCAATCACTGTGGTTACTTGTGGCCTCGTTGGTGTTTCAGCAGGTGGGATGAAGTGGTGAATCCCTTCCCACACTGGGAGCAGGTGAATGGCCTCTCCCCGGTGTGAATTCGTTGATGTGCAGTGAGGCAAGATGATTGTCTGAACCCAGTCCCACACTGAGAGCACCTGAACGGTCTCTCGTCAGTGTGAACACGTTGATGACTCATCAATTCCCAAGAACTATTATAGCTCTTCCCACAGTCTGGACATTGAAACGGTCTCTAATCAGTGTGAACTCGCTGGTGACTTAGCAGGTTGGATGACTGAGTGAATCCCTTCCCACACGTGGAGCAGGTGAATGGTCTCTCCCCAGTGTGAACACGCTGGTGACGCAACAGGTGGGATGACTGAGTGAATCCCTTCCCACACGTCGAGCAGGTGAATGGTCTCTCCCCAGTGTGAACACGCTGGTGTTTCCGCAGTGTGGATGAATCAGTGAATCCCTTCCCACACTCGATGCAGGTGAACGGTCTCTCCCCAGTGTGAACTCGCTGGTGACTCAGCAGGTTGGATGACTGAGTGAATCCCTTCCCACACTGGGACAGGTGAATGGTCTCTCCCCAGTGTGAACTCGCTGGTGACTCAGCAGGTAGGATGACTCAGTGAATCCCTTCCCACACGTGGAGCAGGTGAACGGTCTCTCCCCAGTGTGAACTCGCTGGTGTTTCCGCAGTGGATGACCGAGTGAATCCCTTCCCACACGTGGAGCAGGTGAACAGTCTCTCCCCAGTGTGAACTCGCTGGTGACCCAGGTTGGATGACTGAGAATCGCTTCCCACACGTGGAGCAGGTGAGCGGTCTCTCCCGAGTGTGAACTCGCTGGTGACTCAGCAGGTTGGATGACAGAGTGAATCCCTTCCCACACTTGATGCAGATGAACGGTCTCTCCCCAGTGTGAACACGCTGGTGTTTCCGCAGGGTGGATGAATGAGCGAATCCCTTCCCACAGGTGAAGCAGGTGAATGGTCTCTCCCCAGTGTGAACTCGCTGGTGACTGAGCAGGGCGGACAACTGAGTGAATCCCTTCCCACACGTGGAGCAGGTGAATGGCCTCTCCCCTGTGTGAACTCGCTGGTGCCTCAGCAGTTTGGATGACTTAGCGAATCCCTTCCCACACGTGGAGCAGGTGAACAGTCTCTCCCCTGTGAACACGCTGGTGACTTAGCAGGTGGATGACTGAGTGAATCCCTTCCCACACTCGTGCAGGTGAACGGTCTCCCCAGTGTGAACACGCTGGTGTTTCCGCAGTGTGGATGACTGAGCGAATCCCTTCCCACACGTGGAGCAGGTGAACGGTCTCTCCCCTGTGTGAACTCGCTGGTGACTGAGTAGGGCGGACCCGAATGAATCCCTTCCCACACGTGGAGCAGGTGAACGGTCTCTCCCCAGTGTGAACTCGCTGGTGACTCAGCAGGTGGGATGACTGAGTGAATCCCTTCCCACACGTGGAGCAGGTGAATGGCCTCTCCCCTGTGTGAACTCGCTGGTGACTCAGCAGGTTGGATGACTTAGCGAATCCCTTCCCACACGAGCAGGTGAATGGTCTCTCCCCAGTGTGAACACGTCGATGAATTTCCAGCTTGGATGGGGAAGTGAATCCTTTCCCACAGTCCGCACATTTCCACGGTTTCTCCTCAGTGCGGCTGCATTTCTGTCTCATGGGGCCTGATGACGTGTACGGTTTTCTCCCCACTGTGAACGATGCTTTTTCCTTCCATGTTCAAAATCCGCTGATATTTAGGATATGATAAATTGAGGGCTCTGTCAGATCCTGATGTGATGCTTGGTTTGAGTTTCCGGACTTTGAAGCCTCCCCTTCGAACACCCTGTGAAACTGATTGAAAAGAGAAAATAGGGAGTGAGAGAGAACCCACAGAAACACACAGGCATTGTGAAATTGAGCTGAATGAATCTGGTCATTTGTGGGGCCGGCACTGGGAAAAGTGACCATGAAAACTGCTGGATTGTCACAGAAACCCAACTGGCCTCTTAAAGGAGGACAGAGAAAGAGGTGAAGAGAGATTTTGTACATCTACAAGTCATTTAAAGAGAATAGATGGCAAAGCAATTCGATCTTGAGCTTCATAAACAGTAACCAAAGAGATAATGCTGGAACATCTCAGCACGTCTGGCAGCATCTGTAGGGAGAGAAAAGATCTCATGTTGAGTCCAGATGGTCCTTTGTTAGCTCTTTTCTCTCCCTACAGATGCTGCCAGACCTGCTGAGATGTTCCAGCATTTTCTCTTTGGCTTCAGATTCCAGCATCTGCAGTAATTTGCTTTATTCATAAACAGTAATATTGATTACCAAAACTATGCTTCTGGTGGCACGGTGATCAGCACTGCTGCCTCACAGCGCTAGGGACTCGGGTTTCAATTCCGGCCTTGGTGACTGTGTGTGTGGAAGTTTGCACTTTCTCCCCAGGTCTGCGTGGGTTTCCACCCAGTGCTTCAGGTTTCCTCCAACAGTCCAAAGAAGGGGAAAGTTAGGTGGATTGGCCTTGATAACTTACCCCTTAGTGTCCAAGAGTGTGCAGGTTAGGTGGGGCTATGGGGTTACAGGGACAGGGTAGGGGGTGTGGGCCTAGAACAGGGTGCCGTTGCAGAGAATCACTGCAGGACTCAATGGGCCGAATGCCCCCTTCTGCATTGTAGGAATTCTATGGCTCCAATTCTATTCTATGAATCTTTATAAAGCTCTGGTCACCACTCTCAGGAAGGATGTGAAGGTTCCTGGAGAAGGTGCAGAGGAGATTTACCAGAATGGTTCCAGCAAAGGAGGCTGAGGGGAGATTTGATTCAGGGACACAAGATTATGCCAGGTTTCCATCAGGTGGACAAAGAAACTCCGTTTCAATCACTGATCGTACAAGCGCCGGGACACAGATTTAAAGTTTTGGGTCAAACCTGGATTGAATGATATAAGATCCTGAGGGGTCTTGACAGGGTGGATGTGGAGAGGTAGTTTTCCTCTTGTGGGAGAATCTAGAACAAGGCGTCACTGTTGCAAAATAAGGGGTCACCCATTTCAGATTGGAGATGAAGGTATTTTTTTCTCTTGAGGGTTGTAAGACAGGAGGGTGCACAGTGGTTAGCACTGCTGCCTCACAGCACCAGAGACCCAGGTTCAATTCCGGCCCTGGGTGACTGTGTGGGGTTTGCCGTTCTCCCTGTGTCTGTGTGAGTTTCCTCCGGGTGCTCGGATTCCTCACAGAGTTCAAAGATGTGCAGGTTAGGTTGATTGGCCAGGGTTAGGTGGATCGGCCAGGTTAGGTGGATGTGGCAGGTTAGGTGGATTAGAACAAAGTAAATTACAGCACAGGAACAGGCCCTTCAGTCCTCCCTGCCTGCGCCGATCCAGATCCTTTATCCAAACCTGTCTCCTATTTTCCAAGGTCTACTTCCCTCTGTTGCCGCCCGTTCATATACCTGTCTAGATGCCTCTTAAATGATGCTATCGTGCCCGCCTCTACCACCTCCACTGGTAAAGCGTTCCAGGCACCCACCACCTCTGCGGAAAAAACTTCCCACGCACATCTCCCTTAAACTTTCCCCCTCTCACCTTGAAATCGTGACCCCTTGTAACTGACACCCCAACTCTTGGAAAGAGCTTGTTGCTATCCACCGTGTCCATACCTCTCATAATTTTGTAGACCTCAATCAGGTCCCCCCTCAACCTCCGTCTTTCCAACAAAAACACCTAATCTACTCAACCTTTCTTCATAGCTAGCACCCTCCATACCAGGCAACATTCTGGTGAACCTCCTCTGCACCCTCTCCAAAGCATCCACATCCTTCTGGTAATGTGGCGACCAGAACTGCACGCAGTATTCCAAATGTGACCTAACCAAAGTCCTATACAACTGTAACATGACCCGCCTACTCTTGTACTCAATACCCGTCCGATGAAGGCAAGGATGCTGTATGCCTTCTTGACCACTCTATCAACCTGCGTTGCCACCTTCAGGGTACAATGGACCTGAACTCCAGATCTCTCTGTACATCAATTTTCCCCAGGACCCTTCCATTGACCATATAGTCCGCTCTTGAATTTGATCTTCCAAAATGCATCACCTCGCATTTGCCTGGATTGAACTCCATCTGCCATTTCTCTGCCCAACTCTCCAAAATATCTATATTTTGTTGTATTCTCTGACAGTCCTCCTCGCTATCTGCCAATCTTAGTATCATCTGCAAACTTGCTAATCAGACCACCTATACCTTCCTCCAGGTCATTTATGTCGATCACAAACAACAGTGGTCCGAGCACGGATCCCTGTGGAACACCAAGTCACCCTCCATTTTGAGACACTCCCTTCCACCACTACTCTCTGTCTCCTGTTGCCCAGCCAGTTCTTTATCCATCTAGCTAGTACACCCTGAACCCCATGCGACTTCACTTTTTCCATCAACCTGCCATGGGAAACCTTATTAAACACCTTACTAATGTCCATGTATATGGCATCTACAGCCCTTCCCTCATGAATTAACTTTGTCACTTTCTGAAAGAATTCTATTAGGTTTGTAAGACATGACCTTCCCTGCACAAAACCATGCTGCCTATCACTGATTAAGTGTATTTTCTTCCAGATGGTGAATAGATCTATCCCTCAGTATCTTCTCCAACAGTTTGCCTACACTGACGTCAAGCTCACAGGTCTGTAATTCCCCTGGAATTTTCCTGCTACCCTTCTTAAACAAAGGGACAACATTAGCAATTCTCCAGTCCTCCGGGACCTCACCGTGCTCAAGGATGCTGCAAAGATATCTGGTAAGGCCCCAGCTATTCGACCCTCGCTTCCCTCAGTATCTGGTATAGATCCCATCCGGTCCGGGGACTTGTCCCACCTTAAGTCTTTTAGAATACCAAAACTTCCCCTTTCCATATGGCAACTTGACCTGGAGTATTTAAACATCCATCCCTGAGCCTCAACATCCGTCTTGTCCCTCTCCTTTGTGAATACCGATGCAAAGTACTCATAAGAATTCACCCATTTCCTTTGAGTCCACGCATAAATTCCTCTCTTGTTTTTGAGTGGCCAAATCGTTCCCTAGTACCCTCTTGCTCCTTACAGACGAAATAAAAGGCTTTGGATTTTCCTTAACCCTGTTAGCCAAAGATATTTCATGACCCTTTTAGCCCTTTTATTGCCGCGTTTTGAGATTCGTCCTACTTTCGCCCGATATTCCTCCAAGCTTCATCAGTTTTGATGTCGCCTTGATCTTACATATGCTTCCTTTTTCATCTCGCTAGGTCTCACAAATTTGACCCTGTCATCCATGGTTCCCTAATCTTGCCATTTCTATCTCTCATTTTCACAAGACATGTCTGTCCCTGCACTCTAATCACCCTTTCCTAAAAGACTTCCACATTCCACAGGTTGATAGGGTGTGAAGAAGGCCATATGGTGTGATGGCCTTATTGGTAGAGGGATTGAGTTCCGGAGCCATGAGGGTCCCTGTTGCGTCAGTGTACGTTGAGGCCGTGGAATGCCCTAACCTGCAAACAGTAGTGAACGCGCCAACATTGAGGGCATTTAAAAGTTTATTGGACAAGCATATGGAGATAAGGGCATAGTGTAGGTTAGATGGCCTTTAGTTTTTCCATGTTGGTGCAACATCGCGGGCCGAAGGGCCTGTACTGCGCTGTATCGTTCTATTTCAAATGTGGAATTTACCCTTAAACAGCTGCTCCCCACTCCACATTCCCTAGCTCCTGCTGAATTTTGTTTTATACTCGCCTTTCCCCAATTAGTATCTCCTTTCGGACCCCTTCTTTGGTCCTTGTCCATGAGTATTCTAAAACTTACGGAATTGTGGATCGCTATTCCCAAAGTAATCGCCGACTGAAAACATCAACCACCTGGCCGCGGATCCTATCCCCAATACCAGGTCCAGTATGGCCCCTTACCCGAGTTGGACTATTTACATACTGCTCTAAAAAACCTCTCCTGGATGCTCCTTACAAACTCTGCTCCATCTACGCCTCCAACACTAACATGTAATCCCATTCATGTTGGGGAAGTTAAAATCTCCCATCACAAGCACCCTATTGCTCCTACATTTTTCTATAATCTGTCTGCATATTTGTACCTCACTTCATGCTACTTTTGGGAGGGCCTGTAGTAAAAGTCATGTTGGTCGTTCTAAGTTAGTGTGATTAACACGCCTCCAATAAAGGACGTGTGCTTAACACTGGCTTGGCTCTGTATCTGTATCTATGCTCTGGAGTCGCCAGGTGCCGTTATAGACACCGTCACAAGTGTATCAAGGTCAAGTTCAAGTCAATAAAGTCATACGCACGCTAAAAGACTAACTTACTTCTACTATTAACGACTAATACTTATCTAAGTAGGAACAAGCAAGGTCAGGGGAACAAGGCCTTTGTTCCTTTGGACTGTAACTTCTGTTCGCTAATAGTCAACAAGAGTACAAGCAATGCCTGGGTCACGTAGCGATCGTCGTTGGCACTTACTGATCGATGGCTGCTACTCGATGGCTGGTGTAAGACAAGGGTCTGGAGGCTGAAGACAAACAGGAGACAGCAGACCGGAGACAGCAGGCCGAAGACAGCAGCAGGCCGGACCATGTGCGGGACCTTCTTTTTATAGGTCCCAGAGGTCCGTGCCCTTGGGGTGGGCTCTCTCACCTGCTGGGGATCGATTGGGTCTTTCCCAATCGATATGATTCGAACCCCCCTATCCTAGGGTCCTTCCTTGATGGCTGGGGCGGTTCTTAGGGCTCATTGTTCTGGTTTCTCTGGCGCCATCCTGGCTGGGTAGCTATTGAAAAGTATCGATTGATACTTAAATGTTTCTATTGTATCTGGGACTGGGCGGTATATCACCTCATTAGTATGCAGATACGTTTCCTATTTGCACCTTTGGCTTGAGTTTCTGCAGCTGCCTTGAAACCGGTTTTTGTACGTGCTAAAGGCTTCTGCAAGCTGTGTGTCCTTACGTATGGCTGTTTTTCCTTGATTCGTTTGTGTTCTCTCCATTTTGTAGACTGGTGTCCATCTTAGATGGCTACCGTCCCAACAATGTTACTGCACACTCCTATTTCTTCTGCTCCACCCATATTGCCTCAGTGCTCGAATCTCTATCGTGCCCTCCTTAATCACAGCTGTGAAATCATCTCTGACGAGTAATGCAACTCCTCCACCCCTTCTACCTCCCTCTCATATCCCTCCTGAAGCATCTATACCTTGGGATATCATTGCCAGTCCTGCCCTTCCCTCAACCAAGTCTCAGTTAATACCAATAACATCATATTCCCAGGTACTGATCCAAGCCCTAAGTTCATCTGCCTTACCTGCTACACTTCTTGCATTAAAACAAATGCACGACAGACCACCTGTCCCTTTGCGTTCATCATCTCTTCCCTGTCGACTCTTCCCCTTAGTCACATGGAGTTTATTATCCCGTACCTTACGAGCTTTAGTTGCTGCTTCTTTACTGACCTCTAACTTCCTAATCTGGTTCCTACCCCCCTGCCACATTAGTTTAAAACCTCCCCAACAGTGTTAGCAAAAGCACCCCCTATGACATTGGTTCCAGTCCTGCCCAGGTGCAGACCATCCGGTTTGTAATGGTCCCAAACACCCCCAGAACCGGTTCCAATGTCCCAAAAATCTGAACCCCTCCCTCCTGCACCATCTCTCAAGCCACTTATTCATACTTACTATTCTTGAATTTCTACTCTGACTGTCCCATGGCCTGGTAGCAATCCTGAGATTACTACCTTTGAGGTCTTACTTTTTATACTTGTCTCCTAACTCCCTAAATTCTGATTGTAGGACCTCATCCTTTTTTTACCTATATCGTTGGTGCCTATATGCACCACGACAACTGGCTGTTCACCCACCCCCTTTAGTATGTCCTGCGGAGACATCCCTGACCCGCACCCGGGAGGCAACATACCATTTCGGGAATCTCGTTTTCGACCACAGAAACGCCTGTCTACTCCCCTTACAATTGAATCCCCTATGACTATAACCCTGCCAGTCTTTTTCCGCCCTTCTGTGCAGCAGAGCTAGCCACGGCGCCATGAGCCTGGCTACTACTGCCTTCCCCTGGTGAGTCATCTCCCCCAAAAGTGTCCAAAACGTATACCTGTTTTGGAGGGAGATGACCGCAGGGGACACCTGCACAGCCTTCCTGCTCTTTCTCTGCCTTTTGGTCACCCATTCCCCGTCTCCCTCACCAATCCTAATCTGCGGTGTGACCAACTCACTGAACGTGCTATCCACGACCTCCTCAGCATCGCGGATGCTCCAAAGTGAGTCCACCCGCAGCTCCAGAGCCGTCATGCGGTCTAACAGGCGCTGCAGCTGGACACACTTCGCGCACATGAAGGAGTCAGGGACATCGGCCGCATCCCTGAACTCCCACATTGAGCACCAGGGGCATAATACGGATAGATAGAACAGTACAGCACAGAACAGGCCCTTCGGCCCTCAATGTTGTGCCGAGCCATAATCGCCCTACTCAACCCACGTATTCACCCTATACCCGTAACCCAACAACCCCCCCTTAACCTTACTTTTATTAGGACACTACGGGCAATTTAGCGGATGGCCAATCCACCTAATCGCCCATCCTTTGGACTGTGGGAGGAGAACCGGAGCACCCGGAGGAAACCCACGCACACAGGGGGAGGATGTGCAGACTCCACACAGACAGTGACCCAGCCGGGAATCGAACCGGGGACCCTGGAGCTGTGAAGCATTTATGCTAACCACCATGCTACCCTGCTGGGATCTGGGATCTCTTGCCGTTTTTACCCTTTACCTTAACTGACTACAAACTATACTATCAAATAATTAATAAGTGAAGGAACAAAGATTTTACTTACCAATCACAATACTTACCAACACACGAAGAGTTAAATTTCTCCCAGCTGCTGCTAATGGAGCACTTTCCTTACCAGCCAATCAGATCTCTGCTTTGCTGTGATGTCGTTCTTCCAGGTAAGTTTTTAAAGTTTAAAAGAGGTAAACTTACCTTTGCAAAGACCCCTCGCCACTGCTCCCGCCGAGAATCTGGTGTCCGCTGCTCCTTTTCAAGTCTTTTTTTTGGTTAGAGGAGGGGCGGGTGGGAGACACTACACGGGTAGTGTCTCAGGTTTAGCCGCTGCCCAAATATATCAATTCACTCACCTTCCCAGAGCGCAATTTACTCCTCCCACTCACTGCAAACTGCAAGTTAAGTTTTTTTTAAAGTAGGGAATTTTACCGCTCCCTTTCAGCTCCTCCCACGCACAGGTTGGCCAGGGTTAGGTGGATTGGCCAGGTTAGGTGGATTGGCAGGGTTAGGTGGCTTGGCCAGGTTAGGTGGATTGGCCAGTTAGGTGGATTCGCCAGGTTAGGTGGATTGGCCGGTTTAGGGGATTGGCCTGGTTAGGTGCATTAGCCATGCCAAATTGCCACTTCGTCTCCAAGGACTTGGATGTTGGATGGGGTTATGAGGATGGATGGGCATGGGGGGGTGGGCCTGGGTGGGGTGAAGAAATCTTCTATCTACCTGGTCTGGCCGACATGTGACCCAGATCCACAGTCAGCTGGTTGATCCTTAAAATGCTGACATGCCCTCATTCAAGGGCAATTAGGGATGGGCAGTGAATGCTGGCCCAGCCAGCGACACCCACATCCCGAGAATGAACAGAAAAGAAAATCTGCCATCCTTCCTGGTTGGCGAGTGCAGACGGAGGCCATTCAGCCATCGAGTCAGCACCGACCCACTTAAGCCCTCATTTCTACCTATCCAGTAACCCAATAACCCCTCCTAACCTTTGGACAATAAGGGCAATTTAGCATGGCCAATCCACCTAACATGCACATCTTTGGACAGGAGGAAGAAACTGAAGCACCCAGAGGAAACCCACGTAGACACGGGGAGAACGTGCAGACTCCGCACAGGCATGACCCAGCGGGGAATCGAACCTCGGACTCTGGTGCTGTGAAGCCACAGTGCTATCGACTTGTGCTACCAATCCATTCTCTTATTTCCTCTAGATCAACTATCCTAACGTACCCTCAGATGACCTCCCACATTCAACCTCCCTGTAATATTGAGTTAATCCAGTGGCTCAGTGACCTATAACATTTCCGTTAAGAAGCACCTTTTCCACCAGGGTTGTGTCCCCTATCTCTGTCATCTCATCCAGCCACCGAGATGTTTGCTCGCATCTAATTCTGGACTCGACTGAGATAGACAATGCTAATCAGGAAGGAATCAAGGAAATTATAGGGATAAGACGGGAAAGTGGAATTGAGGATGTCCAGATCAGCCACCATTTCATGGAATGGCAGGGCAGACTCGATGGGCCGAAGGCCTACTATGCTCTACATCTTACATGTTATGGTCATGAGCATTCTCAATATTTTTGCTTTTTAAAAAATAAATTTAGAGTACCAATTCATTTTTTCCAATTAAGGGGCAATTAACGTGGCCAATCCACCAAGATGGGTTGTGGGGGCGAAACCCACGCACACGGGGAGAATGTGCAAATTTACACGGACAGTGACCAGAGTTGGGATCGAACCTGGACCTCGGCGCTGTGAGGCAGCAGGGTTAACCCACTGGGCCACAATGCTGTATTAGCATTTGCAATATAATCGCTTTGATGGTGCCTGTTTTTTCAGTTGCCGAGAGCCAAGCTGTGGAAATTCTTCCTTAAACCTCTCCTGCTCACTCCTTCACTTTCCTATTTTCAGAATCTCTTTAAAACATACCTTGCAGACAAGCTTTTGTCCACCTGCTCTGATATCCCCTGTGTGGCTCAGTGACAAATGTTTGCTGAGAATTGAAGGACACCTCGATGCCTCATAAACAAAAATGCATCAAATTGGGGCATGTTTCTATCTTTCAAATCCTCGACATGTTGTATATTACTCTTGGTGGCTGAGGATGCACCAGGATGTCATCACCACCTGAACCAGTGTCGCCTCTGCGTCCACCTGAATCCAGCTCTGAGAACAGAAATGTCCCAAAGGAAACTCTTCCCTGGTCACCGGGACCCTGAGGCCCCGCCCACACTATTGCGTCACATAACGGCGCATGCGCGTCCACTCCCCACTGATCCAAGGTGGCGGCCGGTCACTTGGGCCTGTTCATGGGGAAAAAGCCTGGGTGTTACAACTCGGGGCTTCCAGGTTCCTATTGAGGTTGTGAGACCTGCACTGGATGTTTATGAAGCCTCGGCTCCCTCCCCACCCCACTCCCGGCTCCATTCCTCCCTCGGCCGACCGACTCTCACCCGTCAGAAAAGCGTCTCCCGCACGCACGGGCCCGAGCAAGTGACACTGCGCATGCTCCACATACAGCCCAGCATTGCGCCTGAGCGGTTGGCTCCTGTGTAGCGAATAGGGCACTTGCACATACGAAGGGAATACTGGGTAATTACAGCGCCATTGAACTGTGACACTGCAGTGAAAATAAAATTTGTTACCATTGAGATCAATTGCTTTTCAAAAAAAGTCACACCATTTTGTAAATAGGTGCTCGCTATATACATTTTTCCAATTAAGGGCAATTTAACGTGGCCAATCAGTTACCCTACATATATTATTGGGATGTGGGGGTAAGACCCATGCAGACACTGGGAGAATGTGACCGGGGCCGGGATTGAACCCAGGATCGGGAACAATGAGGCAGCAGTACTAACTGCCGCACCATCCTGCCGTCCCAGTACTCTCTTGTATTTCATTCTGGGAATAAGGAGAGATTTTAAGCGTTTCAACCTTGCTTTCAGCTCCCATTCTATTTGGACTGGGTTCGTCTCAGACATGCTTTCCCTCCTTTTTCTCTCTATTCCCTCTCTTTTTCTCTCTATTCCTGAATTGACTGTTCATTCAATTATCGATGGAAATAATTTGGCCCTTCATCCCTGTGCTTGCTGATGATACGACCATAGTGGGCCGGATCTCAAATGACGATGAATACAGAAGGGAGATCGAGGAGTCTAGAGGACTGGTTGCAGCTGCAACAATCTCTCTTCAATGCCAGCAAAACGAAAGAGCTGGTCATTGACTTCAGGAAGCAAACTACTGTACACACCCCCTGTCAGCATCACGGGCCGAGGTGGAGATGGTTAGCAGTTCCAAATTCCTAGGGTGCACATCTCCAAAAATCTGTCCTGGTCTACTACGTAGACGCTACCACCAAGAAGCACAACAGAGCCTATACTTCCTCCCGAAAACATGGAAATTCAGCATGTCCACATTAACTCCTACCAGGTTTTACCCGATGCCGGTGTTTAGTAGTTACATTGTGTACCTTGTGTTGCCCTATTATGTATTTTCTTTTACTTCCTTTTCTTTCAGTATCATCTGTTGAGCAGCTTGCAGAAAATACTTTTCACTTACCTCGGTACACATGACAATAAACAAAATCCAATCCAATCTTTGGACATTCAATCAATTATTACACCAGGTGGCACTGTCAGAACAATATCTATCTGATATATCAGGAAATAATGAAATGAAAAATGAAATGAAAATCGCTTATTGTCACGAGTAGGCTTCAAGAAGTTACTGCAAAAAGCCCCTAGTCGCACATTCCGGCGCCTGTTCAGGAAAGCTGGTACGGGAATCGAACCATGCTGCTGGAGCTTTCAAAGTCACGATTTAGCCCTGTACTAAACAGCCCCAGGATGTGAACAGGATGTGAAGATGCCGGCATTGGACTGGTGTGGGCACAGTAAGAAG